>NC_054701.1:72003205-72033013 GCF_016097555.1 Gigantopelta aegis
AATGTATTTATAATATTATACGGTCACGGCCAAGAAAAGTGCACATGTACGGGAGTGGGGTTTTTTTCTCCTTTAAATCATTATTTCATTAACCTGGATAATAATAGCTTATGAACCTGTAGCGATACTAACAAAGCCACGAGAAAATTAGTCGAGTGCTCACGTGGCGTTGCGGATGAATGCATTAGGGACCAAAATCAATGTCTTTGTTTCCGTATGTCATGTATTTAATCCACAACAAATTGGAAATGGTAGTACGAGTGCACCGAACGTTGTTTTGTTCACCTTCAACTCGTTTATGTCTAAATACCAGGATGATTAAACAGAATTCAAATAACATGCCATGTTTTTACTTTATGTAATAACAATGGTGATAATTATGATGATGATGATGCCGATGGATGACGACGATGTTGATGACGACGATCGATAATGACGATGATGACGATGCTGGTAGTGATGATGGTGATGATGATGGCGACGATGTTGATAGATAATGATGATGATGATGGTGATGGTAGTGGTGGCAGTGAAGATGATGATGCCGATGATGATGATGATGATGATGGTGATGATGATGATGATGATGATGATAATGATAATGATAATGATAATGATAATGATGATGATGTTGATGGTAGTGGTGATAATTATTATGATGACGGTGATGATGATGGTGATGGTAGTGGTGACAATGATAATGATGGTGATGATGATGGTGGTGGTGGTGGTGGTGATGATAATGATAATGATGGTGATGGTGATGGTGATGATGATGGTGTTGATGATGACCGATGATGGCCATAACGGATATAATCTATGTATTTCTTATTTTACCCAACTACGGCTTATGCACGCTATTCTGGACACACAAATCAATTGCTCGAGCTATGAATTCAGGACAAAAGCGTGCGTTTACGATTGTTCGCGATTGCTTACTTCTGAACAACGGCCTGTTGCGCATTATATAGATGCGTTTGTGGGGGATGTGTGTTGGGATGGGGGTGGGGTGGGGTTGGAGTGGGGGTGGAGTGGGTAATCGGTCTGTCACAGAGCTACATACCTCGTATGACCCATAAAGGTTGGCGTTCATCTTCCAAAGAGACGCTTGCAACGTCTACCCATCTAACACGCGGGAGAACAATGTTAATTTTACAATGATTGTGTGTGTGTGTGTGGGGGGGGGGGGGGGGGGGAGGGTGTTTGTAACCAACAACAGCGGGGTGTGATACACAGGCCATTAAATCTATTGTATTACACAATGTAAACATAACTGCCATCGATGAATGGCGTCGAGGGGGTAAGGCGTTTAATTGCAGCCATAATAACGTTAACAAGGAAAACAGAAAGAACCGTTAAAGGGACATACCCTAGTTTTAACCCGTAAATATTATCACTAAGTTTAGTTAATCTACAAACCTGAAACACATTTGGATAAAGTTACAATTGAGTGAAACATGAGTCTGTGACTTTGAAATGGTGAAATACCCTCTGAAAACGGACTAAAACTCAACTCCATAACTGTTACGTCTCAGACGCACGTGCGTTTTTAAAAATATGAGAAATGCCAGGATGACCAAGACACTTCGAATGTACGGAAATTGATAATCTAAACCAACAAATCTAAGTAGAGTATGATTTCGTTAAAACGGCTATAATAGTCAAAAATATACCTTAGTGTATAAAATCTAGGGTATGTCCCTTTAACGTCACCGGTGACGACAGTGTCACGGGTTATTTGTTGCTAGTTCCGCCTAGGCACGGAGAACCAGCCAAGACCACACAACAAATCAAATGTCTAGACATATATTCTCGGCCAATCAGCGTCCTTGTACGAAAACTGCACCGTCATTATTTTGATTTTTCCTTTCCTTGTATAAATATTACATTAAAAAAAACCCCGCATTTACATATGTGTGCGCGCACACGCGTGTGTGTGTGTGTGTGTCGGTGTGTGTGGGTGTGTGTGTGAGTGTCGGTGTGTGTGTATGTCCTTGTGTGTGTGTGTGTGTGTGTGTATGTGTGTGTGTGTGTGCGTGTGTGTTGATGTATGACTATCTATATATCTATATAGTGTATATATGTCGGGTTTGACTATTATATACATGGTTATTAACGCACTGGCGCAGGGGATAATTAAATCATTTATGGCCTTTATGTAAAAACAAGTTCAATGGGTATATGAAAATTTATTTTGTTTAATGACACCACCAGAGCACATTGGTTATTAATCATCGGCTATTGGATGACAAACATTTGGTTATTCTGAGATATAGTCTTAGAGAGGAAGCCCGCTACATTTTTCTATTAGTTGCAAGGGATCTTTTATATGCACCATCCCACAGACAGGATAGCTCATACCATAGCCTTTGATATACCAGTCGTGGTGCACTGGCTGGCAATGGGTATATGAGACCAAATCCTATTCAAAACCTCTGTAGTAACGTACTTTTCTTCATTGACAACTTTTCATTGCTCTTTTAATCACTAAACTGACCTGTGTCAGGCGGCCACTTGCCGATAGCTGTCGAAATGGTGAAATACCCTCCAAAAATAGACTAAAACTCGACTCCATAACTGTTACTTCTCAGGCGCACATGCGTTTTAAAAAATATGAGAAATGTATTTTGTGATATTAAAAACACCAGGATGACCAAAAAAGACTTCGAATGTACGGAAATTGATAATCTAAACAATAAAATCTAAGTAAAGTATGATTTAAGTTATCAAAAACGGTTATAATAGTCAAAAATATGCGTTAGTGTTTAAAAACTAGGGTATTTCCCTTTAAGTGTTGTCCTAACACAAAAGGTTTATTGGCATGCTTATTCATTTGAAACATTAAAGGGACATTCCCGAGTTTGTTGCATTGTAAGATGTTTCCGACTAATAAAATATTTCTACGATTAAGCTTCAATATTAAATATAGTTTCTTGTTTAGAATGTCAGTGTGTTTCTGCTCGTCTTAATATTTGTAAGAAGCCCAAACTGGATTTTGTCTTCAAATAATTTCGTACGTACGAAAAAATAGATTTTAGAAAATAAAATGAAATTTAACCTAGTACAAATATTAAAACGACCAGAAACACGTTTAATATACAGCCACGAATATATTATGCACAAAAGTATATTTGATATGTAATTACAATCGTTAAAAAGTCTGTTAGTCGATAACATCTTAAAAATTGCAGTAAACTCAGGAATGTCTCTTCAAGTTAAAACAGTTTGTCTCGAGATTTCATTGAAATGCGTCTGCGTCATGACAAAGATAATTAACTACGAATTTGAGAAATATGAAGCGTTTGTTTTAAATTACTTTGGCGTTTATATCTACTTGAGGTTCCACGACTGGTGTATAAACAAGGCCTGGTATGTGCTGTCCTGGGAAATGCATACAAAAGATCCCTTGCTGATAATGGAAAAATGCAACAGGTTTCATCGAAGACTATGAGTCAAAAATGACCGAATGTTAGACATCCAATAGCCGATGATTAATCAGTATGCTCTAGTGGTGTCGTTAAACAAAACAACCTTTGTATATTGTTTTGTTCATTGGGATCGTCTAGGTAAATTGCTGATGATTCGTCAATGTTCTCTCGCGGTATCGTAAAACAAAACATATTTTATAACTTCTTTCTTTTTCATTTTAGCAAGAACAATTGGGATCGTCTGGGACAATTAAGTGGGCGTGCTGGTAATTAGCGAAAATCGATTCGTTGTTCTCCGAAACATCAGGTAAACGTGCCGTGAATTACGCACATGCTCTAAAGATTCGACATAGTTCGCCAGATCACGTAAAAAGCTAGGTGCGTGCCACGGATAATCGATTAACAAAATACTTTTTTCTTCGGTAATAATGTCGACGACCTTGTAGTTTACTCAATAATAATAATACCATGAGTAATTAGACGAGGTAAACAGTGGTATGAGATCAAATGATTATCGCTCCCGTCACGTTGATCCGAGTGCTAGCAGTCACGAAACCCGCGTGTGATCGATACATTTGTTAAAAAAACATCTATATGTTGTTGTCAGCAATGAGAATAATAACAACGACCGTAATAACAACAACAACAGCAGTAACAACAACAAACCTCCAATAACACTGTCAGACATTACAGAGCAGTTAATTATACTGAACGTCACTGAAAACGCACCACCCAATTTCAGTTGCTAGTGCTTTTGTGTGTGTGTGTGTGTGTGTATATATGTATATGTGTATGTATGTATGTATGTATGTATATGTGTATATATATATATATATACATGTATATATATATATATATATATATATATATATATATATATATATATATATATATATATATATATATATCTGTGTGTGTGTGTGTGTGTGTGTGTGTGTGTGTTGCGTTGCGTTGCGTTGCGTTGCGTTGTTTTGTTTTGTATTGTGCTGTGCAGTGCTGTGCTGTGCTGTGCAGTTCAGTGCAGTGCAGTGCAGTTCAATTCAGTGCAGTGCTGTGCTGTGCTGTGCTGTGCTGTTCTCTTTTATGCTGTGCTGTGCAGTGCAGTGCAGTGCAGTGCAGTGCAGTGCAGTGCAGTGCAGTTCAGTGCAGTTCAGTGCAGTGCTGTGCTGTTCTGTGCTGTGCTGTGCTGTGCTGTGCTGTTCTGTTCTGTTCTGTTCTGTGCTGTGCTGTGCTGTTCTATTTTATGCCGTGCTGTGCAGTGCAGTGCAGTGTTGTGCTGTCCCATTATTTTCCTGTACAATTTATTTGAAAGACGAAACAGGAGAAAAATAATATGTTTTGCTTTTTAATTTGAAAGTCTTCAAGCTGAGAAATTGTCACAACACCGAGTTCAGTCACCAAACTGAAACGTAGGGAAACCAGTGGTACATTCGAAGGGAGTGAAAGCAGCTGACATATGTGACACCATGACAACAGAAACTAACAACTTTCAACTGCGAAAGTTAAAGGAACATTCCTGAGTTTGCTTCAATTTTTAAGATGTTATCGACGAACAGAGACTTTTTAACGATTGTAATTACATATCAAATATATTTTTCTGCATAAAATATTAGTGGCTGTATATTAAACGTGTTTCTGATCGTTGTAATATTTGTACTAGGTCAAATTTCATTTTATTTCCTAAAAACGTTTTTTTCGTACGTACGAAATTATTTAAAGACAAAATCCAATTTGGGTTTCTTACAAATATTAAGACGACCAGAAACACATTGAATATACAGACACTGATATTATAAACAAGAAAACATATTTAATATGAAAGTTTAATCGTAGAAATATTTTATTAGTCGGAAACATCTTATAATGCAGCAAACTCAGGAATGTCCCTTTAAGACGTCGGTCACAGTTGATCAAATGCCCAGCGGATGATTCGATTCGTGGTGTTGTACTTACATTCTGTTCTGGGTTAAGTCCCTGGCTATCCAGAGACAGGGCCCGGAATGGACATGCCTGAAACCGTAGTGGTATAGGGGCATGTTAAAAAGTTAAAAAGTCAAATTGTACTCAGTAGCAAAACAAAAAAGACAAGCTATTCGTACAAAAGGCGTGAAAGAGAGTGAATGAACGAAGGATGAGTGCGAAAAAGTGGTTAAAATTTCAAATGTTAGCGTGTGCTTCTTTAATGACCACCGGCCTCGGTGGCGTAGTGGTTAGGCCATCGGTCTACAGGCTGGTAGGTACTGGGTTCGGATCCCAGTCGAGGCATGGAATTTTTAATCCAGATACCGACTCCAAACCCTGAGTTAGTGCTCCGCAAGGCTCAATGGGTAGGTGTAAACCACTTGCACCGACCAGTGATCCATAACTGGTTCAACAAAGGCCATGGTTTGTGCTATCCTGCCTGTGGGAAGCGCAAATAAAAGATCCCTTGCTGCTAATCGGAAAGAGTAGCCCATGTAGTGGCGACAGCGGGTTTCCTCTCAAAATCTGTGTGGTCCTTAACCATATGTCTGACGCCATATAACCGTAAATAAAATGTGTTGAATGCGTCGTTAAATAAAGCATTTCTTTCTTTCTTTCTTTCTTTAATGACCATGTTTGTTACAATACACTTGTCTTTTACTCTCTTGTTTTTTCTTTAAATGTTAATAGATTGAATGAGATTAATTAATTACATTTAGTCTTTGTAATTATTTAACCGGCCTCGGTGGCGTCGTGGTTAGGCCATCGGTCTACAGGCTGGTAGGTACTGGGTTCGGATCCCAGTCGAGGCATGGAATTTTTAATCCAGATACCGAGTCCAAACCCTGAGTGAGTGCTCCGCAAGGCTCAATGGGTAGGTGTAAACCACTTGCACCGACCAGTGATCCATAACTAGTTCAACAAAGGCCATGGTTTGTGCTATCCTGCCTGTGGGAAGCGCAAATAAAAGATCCCTTGCTGCTAATCGGAAAAAGTAGCCCATGTAGTGGCGACAGCGGGTTTCCTCTCAAAATCTGTGTGGTCCTTAACCATATGTCTGACGCCATATAACCGTAAATAAAATGTGTTGAATGCGTCGTTAAATAAAGCATTTCTTTCTTTCTTTCTTTCTTTAATGACCATGTTTGTTACAATACACTTGTCTTTTACTCTCTTGTTTTTTCTTTAAATGTTAATAGATTGAATGAGATTAATTAATTACATTTAGTCTTTGTAATTATTTAACCGGCCTCGGTGGCGACGTGGTTAGGCCATCGGTCTACAGGCTGGTAGGTACTGGGTTCGGATCCCAGTCGAGGCATGGAATTTTTAATCCAGATACCGAGTCCAAACCCTGAGTGAGTGCTCCGCAAGGCTCAATGGGTAGGTGTAAACCACTTGCACCGACCAGTGATCCATAACTGGTTCAACAAAGGCCATGATTTGTGTTATCCTGCCTGTGGGAAGCTCAAATAAAAGATCCCTTGCTGCCTGTCGTAAAAGAGTAGCCTATGTGGCGACAGCGGGTTTCCTCTAAAAAAAAATCTGTGTGGTCCTTAACCATATGTCTGACGCCGTATAACCGTAAAATAAAATGCGTTGAGTGCGTCGTTAAATAAAACACTTCTTTCTTTCTTGTAATTATTTAAAAGTAAATATGCTTTATTGTTTCTTTTTCTGCATAAATTTTTTTGAATGATAATTTTATTTGAAATATATAGATACTTATGAGCGGGAATGTCAGTTTAAAACAGAAGGGGTGTGGTTATTTTTGATATAATAATATGAAATATTATTTAATTATATTTAGGTTTAATATCTGTGATATTAAAGGACGGTTTTATTTTAAGATGTGCAAAAATCAAATATTATGTGATGAATATCCTTATAGTTTGGCATTGCATATGTGTATATGAATGTGTATTAATGTGCTAATGTGTGTGTGTGTGTGTGTGTGTGTGTGTGTGTGTGTGTGTGTGTGTGTGTGTGTGTGTGTGTGTGTGTGTGTGTGTGTGTGTGTGTTCGTTGTTTCGTTCGTTCGTTATTTCGTTCGTTCATTCATTATTTCATTGCTCGTTCGTTCGTTCGTTCGTTCGTTCAGTCAATCAATCAATCTGATTCATTCATTCGTTCATTCGTCCATTCATCCATTCATCCATTCATTCATTCATTCATTCTCACCCCTAGAACGCGCATTTTACGTACATTGTTATAATATTAATATTGTCTGTAAGTACGTTCAATGTCTGCCCGCTCTCTGTCTGCCTACGAATATACATCTGTTGAGTAATAAAATGGCTATCAAACGGTTTAATAGCCGAGGTCTAATCATTAAAGTTATTGTCAAGCAACGTGGCCGTGCGTTACAACACATTGACCTCAAACTGCTATTCTCAATGGAAGGACAGCTCAGGGAAAGATGACTTACATACATCGACGATTTCATTCAAAGCTGATTTTTGTGTTTACATCTAAATAAAGTTCAAGCACGCCCTCCTGGACACACACATGAGCTATCTGGACTGTCTGTTTAGGATCATTGGTCTAGCCAAGATTTAATACTGGACAGGGCCACTCAAGCTGTCTATGGGTCTATTTTGTCCCACTTTTATCGGGGTTGTCAAATAATAATTATGCGAAAAGAGAGAAAACAGTTCAAATCTAATTGTTTTATTTAAATTGTATAAGATGAAAACTATCTAGAAGTGCTGGAAATAGTACGCCAAGATAAGCGAATTATTATACAAGCCTGACGATATATATTTTTAAGGGGATGGGGCCTAATACACGAGGTTTGTCAAATAATATATCACATGTTTGAAAAGCGAGAAAATAATCAGAAAGATATATAAAGGGTTTGGGGTAGGGATGGTCTATCAGATGACCACCTACCACTCAAGTCGAGTTATGTGCTCTTTGTAATGCAAATTTTCGAAATCGACCATTTCCGGTACATTGTCTGTTTAAAACATCTTACACAAGTGTTTGACCTCCGGTAACGAAATGTTGTGTGGGCTCGGCTAATGACCAAAGGATAGGCCCGAAGGAACGCGAAGATGTTCTTCGTATATATTGTTCGAAAGTAGTCAATCAATTCAAAACATATCGGGGATGTCACTTTTTCACACTGTAGGCAAACTGAGTGTAGGCATACTGGGTTGTAGGCAAAATGGGTGTTGGCAAAGTGGGTTGTAGGCAGAATGGAAGGGAACCTATGTACGTGACCCTTTACCCCTATGGAGGGGCGGGACTTATACACATGGTATCCATTATCTTTTTTTTTTCAACAGCTGTTGGCATACATTATTTCCTTACTTCTGCACAACCTGTTGTACACAATACTCGTCACAATACGACACCGGGAAACAGCAATATTTGAACTGTGAATCGGTGATAGTTTAGAGAGATAGCACTGTTTGTCTTTGTTTTATTCATGTAGCTGGTGCTAAACTAAAACTAAATGCTAACAACACATTTCTCAAATGAGTTGCACAGTACACATTTTATATACAACATACATTATGAACGGGTTGTTTGAGAGAGAGAGAGAGAGAGAGAGAGAGAGAGAGAGAGAGAGAGAGAGAGAGAGAGAGAGAGAGAGAGAGAGAGAGAGAGAGAGAGAGAGAGAGAGAGAGAGAGAGAGAGAGAGAGAGAGAATCTATGGCGGAGGGGGAGGGGGATCTATCAGATGACTTGCCGCACCTGCATCGACTGCTATAAACATGGCCAGAATCGACAATTTCCGGTACATGACAGACTACAGATGAATGTTATATTATTCGCATACATTCATTAACCTGAAAGTATAAAGTAGGTCGCAATATTCCGAAATAATTAATAGTATAAGTTGTAAAACCGAAATGTTTTCTTCTTTTTCATTTTCTTCTATTCTTTTTCTTTCTTTCTTTCATTTTTGCTCGCTTGTTTTCTTTCTGTTTCTTTCTTTCTTGTTTTGTATAAGAACATTCCCGACTTTGCCGTCTAATATTTGTCAGCGATTAAACTTACATATTAGTTATATTTTCGTACTTAAAATATCAATATCGCAATATCCGGTGTATTTCCGGTCATTCTAATGTTTGTAATAGTTCAAACTAAATTTAAACTTCTAATATTGTTTTTAAAACGTAAGAAATTACTGCGAGGAGCTTCAAAAAGTATTAGGTCAATAGGAAATTCATGGGATCTATATTGTATATTGATGTGTTCTTAGCAGGATATTACTATGTAATTTTAATACTTGAAGAAAACAATTTCAGGTTCTTTTTGAATGAATGAATGAATGAATGAATGAATGAATGAATGAATGAATGAATGTTTAACGACACCCCAGCACGAAAAAATACATCGGCTATTGGGTGTCAAACTGTGGTAATGGAAAAACAAACCAGGTTCTTTTAACCTGGAAACGTCACGGTGACTACAAAGTCAAGAATAACCCTTTAATTGTTTGGAATAGAACATCCAGTTGAAATCCTTACACAGATATCCACGAACACGCTTGTTTTACAGACATGAATGTTCTAAGAAAGAAACTCTAGGATTCACCTTTTGTATTTAAAAACACAAAGAGATCGACGGTACGTTTTATTCATGGATCGCCATTATTTGTTGGGGGCAGGCTGATTTAAAGTTTGTTTTATTTTAACGACGTCACTACAGCACATTGATTTTTTTATCTTATCATCGGCTATTGGACGTCAAAGTTTGAAAATACCTATTAATTGAATAAACATCTTTGAAGGTGAAATTCTTGAGTAAAACGTCACCATTATTTTAATTTTGTAAAGTCTTTGAACCAAAGTAATAAAAACAAACCGACACTGCTTGTCAATTTGAATACACAAGCCAGTTCAGGGCCGAAAGACATGTCGGCTATCCCAAGGGCCGAGTTCAGCCAGACCGAGCGAAAACAAAACGTTCGCTACACTGGTTTGTGCGCTTCACGTTAAACCAAAGGGACACTACGGACACCAATCAAATAGTTTGCGAACGTTAGGAAGAACGTTCGTTGGCTGAACTGAGGACCGCTCTCGGCGTAATATACGTCACGCTTCAGAGTCAGCTGACACCCACGTGTCAAGAGACATCGTTGCGGACATGAACAATACGATTACACGGAAGTAAATCTTGATGTAAATGTGTAGAAAAACAATAGTTGTTTGCATCAATGAATACCTAACTGCAGTTTCGTTATTTCCTTTGTCTTTGTTAATTTTGTAGCTATAGTCGAGAGCACGCACTGAGATCGCGATCGCAGGAAATGAACATGCAGTATTTATACAAATTGCAGTTAAACGTACACTGAATTAGTTTACAATAATCATATTTGTTAGATAATGCTAGATATGTATTTGTTAAACTGTGAGGTGACAAGCATTTAACACGACGCTGAAATCAACAGCAACAACATGGCGCAAATTATGAAATTGTTGGGGGTGGGGAATTGATGGGGTGGGTTTTTTAAAAAGATTTAACCCCCCCCCCCCAAAAAAAAAAAAAAAAAAAAAAAAAAAACCCCACAAAAACAACCCCAACATGATTTGATGGATTGAAGGCAAACACTTAACTGTTTTCAACCCACTACCCCACTTCTTTTGGCTTGATTTTTGTGTCATAATGATACTATATATGTAAGCGCCTTAAAAAAATCCTGGGGAAAGGCCATTCTGACACTATTTTCAGAGGAAACCCGCTGTCGCCACATAGGCTACTCTTTTTACAACAGGCAGCAAGGGATCTTTTATTTGCGCTTCCCACAGGCAGGATAGCACAAATCATGGCCTTTGTTGAACCAGTTATGGATCACTGGTCGGTGCAAGTGGTTTACACCTACCCATTGAGCCTTGCGGAGCACTCACTCAGGGTTTGGAGTCGGTATCTGGATTAAAAATCCCATGCCTCGACTGGGATCCGAGCCCAGTACCTACTAGCCTGTAGACCGATGGCCTGCCACGACGCCACCGAGGCCGGTCAGGCTGATTTATGCATAAATTAAACAAAAATGCCCGAATCCGGATAACAACATTTATTCATATCAGCATTACTGACAAACAGCTATACTGGGTTTGCAAACGAATCACTGAGCATTTTTACATGGATTACAGCTAATATTATGGGTGAAATGACGGGAATACATCAGACCAGCTTATTTTCCCCGTATATCTCTATCGTTTTCGGCCGAATTTGAGGATTTGCTCCAGCATTAAAAAGGGGGTGGGGGTGGGCAGTGGGGGATGGAGGGAAAACGCATCTGAATCTGCCCTTTCATACGCGGATCCAGGAGAAGTGTGCTGAATGTGTGCCTCTACTCCTATACCTTACAGTCCCCCCCCCACACCCCCCCCCCCCCAAAAAAAAGAAGAGAAAGATATATGCATCTATACTTTTTATATCGTAGATAGAAATGGGGGTGCGGTGGAGAGAGGTAGTCCAGTGGTAAATTGCTTGCCTGATGCGCGATCGGTCTAGGATCGACCCCCGATTTGTTGGTCCAGCCAGAGCTCCACAACTCATGTAACAAAGGCCGTGGTATGTACTGTCCTGTCTGTGGGATGATGCATATAAAGATTCCTTGCTGCTACATGGAAAGTGTAGCTCATTGTGACGGATTTCCTCTATCGTTATCTGTGTGGCTTAACTATGGTGTAATATTTATGTTGTAGGAGTATTTCTGGATATTTCTAAATATATATAATGCATATTACAGAGACCGGGGCGTAGCGTAGTGGTAAAGCGATCGCCTGATGGGCGGTCGGTCTAGGATCGATCCCCGATTTGTCGGTCCAGCCAAAGCTCCATAACTGGCGTAACAAAAGCCGTGGTATGTACTGTCCTGTCTGTGGGATGCTGCCGTCGGCGGGCGCCATTGGGAAACAGGAATCGTTTTCTATAATGTGCAGAATTAGTTTATAAATCACCTTTAATTATTATCGGTTTATTTGTGTGAGTTTCTATTAATATATGCATAAGGCAGGCACCCCTATTGCAAATGGGGAAAATAGCATAAATAAGTATTTTGCAATCCGAATTTTGCAAAATATTAAATATGCAAGGTGGGTTTGGGTTTTTTTGAGGAGTGGGGGTGGGGGTTGTGGTTCGGTGTATGTCGTTAATGAAGTTATGTAATTATTTAACATACGCTTCAATGACATCGGTGCTAAGACGTGGGCGGAGTCATTACATGTGTATTTCACGTGCTCCCTGGATTAACAAGTGCGGGTGGGTCAATGCCTTGTAGATTACAGCGCAATGTGTCAATACTATGAGGTTAATAACACACAGGTATGCATAGGTGTATTGTGCATTGAAATGTGTTACCATGATCAATACGCGTACTATACATTGTTGTCATTCCGTTGGTAGTTGCATTGCCCGTCAATAATTCAAGGTCAGTCTGTTTTCGGAGTGAGCTGTACCTAACCAATATTGTCCCCCCCCCCCCGCCCGTTCCCCTTTCACAAACTCCTCGATCCGCCCCTGCAGTCTTTTAAGATTTTGTTTTTGTTGCTATAATTATATTTATATATAAAGAGCGACGTCCATTGATAGTTTTGTATTGAATGATCATATATAGGTGATTTCTGGCTGGACGAGTAGTGACTCAGTCGGTAGAGTGAAAGCTTAATGTGCTTGGGTCACAGTATCAAACCCCCTTGGTTGTTTTTCCCCCGTTACAACCAATGTCCAACGACTGGTATATCACAGACCGTGGTAGGTACTGTCCTATCTGCGGGGAAAAGTTAAAGTATGTTTTGTTAACGACACCACTAGAAGAGATTGATTTATTAATTATCGGTTACTGGATGTCAAACATTTGGTAATTCTGACATAATATAGTCTTAGAGAGGAAACCCGCAACATTTTTACATTAGTAGCTAAGTATTTTCTTTATATGCACCATCTCATAGACAGAAATGCACATAACACAGCCTTTCATATACGAGTCGTTGTGCACTGACTGGAACGAGATATTGCCCAATAGGCCCACCGATGAGAATTGACCCAAGGCCGACCGCGCAGCAAGCGAACGCTTTACCACTGGGCTACGTTCTGCCCCTATCTGCGGGAAAATGTGTAGAAAAGATTCCTTACTACTAATGAAAAATAAAATATGTAGTGAGATTCCTCTGAAAACTATGTGTCAGAAATCAGCACTACGATTGGTATATCAAAGGCCGTGGTATGTGCTATCCTGTCTGTGAGGTGGTTCATATAAAAGATCCCTTGCTGCTACTGTTATATAGCGTCAAACATATGGTTAAGGACCACACAGATACTGGGAGAAGAAATCCGCTGTCGCCACTTCATGGGCTACTCTTTTCGATTAGCAGCAAGGGATCTTCTATGCACCATCCCACAGACAAGATACTAGTAGTACATACCACGGCCTTTGTTATACCAGTTGTGGAATACTGGCTGGAACGAGAAATAGCCCAATAGAGCCACCGATGGGGATCGATCCTAAACCGACCGCTCATCAAGCGAGCGCTTTAGCACTGAGCTACGTCCCGCCCCTCGATTGTATTTCTTCTACAATTGCCGATCGTCAACCTTGCAAGTACTCTCAGTCAGCAAGCCCGGGGTAATGCTATAGTTACTATAGTTATATGTATATATGTAACCATAGCAATACCACTACCAGTGGTTGTTGTTAAGAAGCACCTGTTGGATGTTTTAGCCTTGGTGAGGATTTGCACTGAAGACTAAGTTCTAAGGTCGATAACATATCTTACCGCAATTTCATTTGAAATCCATATTTCGTAAAAGGTACCATTTTTTTAATGCTTCGTACACAATAAATATAACATAGCTTACCGTAATTTCACTTGAAATTCATATTTCGTAAAAGGTACAATTTTTTTATCACAAAGATTTGTTTCAGAAACACATTCAGGTGCACTGGCAATGTTCAAACAAAAACAATCAATAGGCACTGGCGTAAAAAGCGGGGAGGGTGGGGTGGGGGGGTGGGGTGGGGAGGGGCATGTGCCCCTCTCTTTTCAGATATTTTGCTTTATATTTGCTTTATACTAGTGTAAAAGTGAATAAATATAAAAGTGCCCCCCACCCCCACACCTTTTGGCACAACTGATAGCAATTTTGATTTGAAATTTTTCCAGCGTTCTTAAAACTGCAGATCGTCAACCGTGCAAGTGTCCTCGGTTAGCAACCTTAGGAGTAATACTACAGATACTATAGATACTATAGTTACTATAGTTATATGTATATATGTAACCATAGCAATACCACCACCAGTGGTTGTTGCTAGGAAGCACCCGTGGTGTTTACCAGCTGTTGGATTTTTGAAGTCAGTAGGTTACTATGTACAACTCTGTTTTCTTGGGGAAGGTTGGATCTAACTACATCAATACATACATACATACATACATACATACATATATAATATATATGTTGGAAAGAGCATATAAAAGATCCCTTGCTACTAATGAAAACATATGATACGTTTCATCTAAGTCTATGTCAGAATTACCAATTGTTTGACATCTAACAGCCGATGAAGACTAAGTGTTGACGTTAAACAGAACAAACTTGTTTTTTCTTCGAACTTGTTTTTTCTTCGAAACAGTTGACGTCCCAAAGGTTACAAGAACGATCCTTCTCGGTGAACGGGTATAGTTATTTCCCCTTTCCACTAGCGCACCACGTTTGTTCGTAGTTTGATTTTTTCCCGTTTTTTTCCCGTTTGTGTTGTTCGTGTTTTTTCCCCGGGTTTTTTCCCGTTTGTGTTGTTCGTGGTTTGTTTTGCCCTTTATTAAGTAATGTCCTTTGTGACTTCTTTAAGAAAGCTTTTTACTGCACGATTCAAACAAATCTATCTTTCTTATGTACGTCTGTTTTCTTGTTTCTTCTTTGGTTGTATATCATTGGATCGTATATCATTTGTGGGAGTTTAATAGTTGGTAAAAATTGATGAAAATTCAGTTAAACGTAACAGATTTTTTTATATATAATATATCAAATGAAATCTTTTTTATTATTATTTACCACCTTTTTGATGAAAATATTTAAATATAGTTTTCGAAATGCTGTTATTTCCCCAGAACAGTATTTATTTTATCAGTGGCACAAGAATAACACGAAAAACCAAAACATTTATTGATAATGCTAACATTTTATACAGGGGAAAAGACAAAAATGTTCCATAATTTGATATATTGTCTTTGTTTTTCAGTATTTCCGTATGCCTGGAGTTGACGCCATATAACAAGACACTGACAGCAAACACACCCTTTCTGTCAGTAACTTTCAGAAGCAGCAACTGTAACAATAATTACAATGTGGTTCAATAACATCAAGAAATAATAGCTACCACTAAAAAAAAAGAAGAAAAGAAGAAGAAGAAGAATTCAATAATAATAAAAAAAACCAACACCCCTAATAAACACTTTGTTATAACAACAAACTCAAAACCAAATTGGATTTTTTTTCTGTAATAACATTTTGCTATTAATTTTCAATTACGTATCTCCTAAAGGGGAAAACAATATAACATCTTTGAAAATATAAAAACGTTAATTTAATTTAAATATATTTTATTTACGAACAGGCATTAACTAAACCAGCTGATCTAAACGAAGAATATTCCCAACCACAAAATGAAACAAAACAAAAGTCATAAGATTTTATAAAATATTTTAACGAAAACATTATTTTATTCTCAAATTCAGCCATTATTTCTTTTTCTTTTTCACAATTTTAATTCTTATACCAACTTTTTTCTCTCCTAATTTGGTAATTGCAATTCCTTAAGTTTAACAGGCTAACTTCTAGAATTTTGTTCCAAATATCTTTGTGATCAGGGAACACGTTAGGTTATTGGTCACTCAGGCCAAGGTTATTGACCTGTGTGGGTTGCTAGAAGTCCCGTAAAGTCATAACAAAAATCCGCCAATCTTTACTAAGGACGACTGCAAGCTGCCACAACTAAGTCGGTTTTGTGTGCTAAGACCAGTACAGTATGTTACATTTGACAAACAAACAAGCCATGGTACGATAACTGATGAACATATTAAGCTTTATACCAACGTGGAGCCTTGGTGGGGGTTTGCACTTAAGACTAAGTTCTAAGGTCGATAACATATCTTACCGCAATTTCATTTGAAATCCATATTTCGTAAAAGGTACCATTTTTTATGCTTCGTACACAATAAATATAACATATCTTACCGTAATTTAACTTGAAATCCATATTTCGTAAAAGGTACAATTTTTTTATGCTTCGTACACAATAAATATAACATATCTTACCGTAATTTCACTTGAAATCCATATTTCGTAAAAGGTACAATTTTTTTATGCTTCGTACACAATAAATATAACATAGCTTACCGTAATTTCACTTGAAATTCATATTTCGTAAAAGGTACAATTTTTTTATGCTTCGTACACAATAAATATAACATAGCTTACCGTAATTTCATTTGAAATCCATATTTCGTAAAAGGTACCATTTTTTTTATGCTTCGTACACAATAAATATAACACAGCTTACCGTAATTTCACTTGAAATTCATATTTCGTAAAAGGTACAATTTTTTTATGCTTCGTACACAATAAATATAACATATCTTACCGTAATTTCACTTGAAATCCATATTTCGTAAAAGGTACCATTTTTTTTATGCTTCGTACACAATAAATATAACATATCTTACCGTAGTTTCACTTGAAATTCATATTTCGTAAAAGGTACAATATTTTATCACAATATTTTCTTCAAACACATTCAGGAAGCGGGTTGGGCTAGGGGGGGAGGGGGGGGGGGGCAAGGGGGCATGTGCCCCCACTTTTCAGATATTTTGCTTTATATCTGCTTTATAATAGTGTAAACGTGTGTAAATATAAAAGTGTGCCCCCCCCCCCACACACACACACTTTTTGCCACCTTCCTACGCCACTGATAGCAATTTTTATTTGAAATTTTTTCCAGTACATCATGTATTCAGTTTATAGTCATTGTAAGGAGATGCAAAGTCACGTCATTGGAATGCTGACGCCATTCAAATTCAAAATTAGCTATATCATTACAATGCTTCGCCATATTAAAATAAAAACGGGTCTACTAACCTTGACACCTGTCAAAATTCTATAACAAGCAGACAACGCTGTTTACAGGTCGGTATATTTTTATTTTTCATAATTATGGACAAAATATTAAGTTTAAGTTTTAAAAGATGAAAGAAATAAAAAGTACTTTTTGTCAAATGTATCGTATAAAACAATTACCGTTGGATATGTTTTACTTATTGTGTACGAAGCCAAAACAAGGGTCCGAAAAGTGACTGTCGACTTTACTGTTTTTCTTAAATAAAATACATGATACAAGTTGAAGTTTCTTATTTGAAACATGAAATATGTGGATCACCGCAGGCTACTAAAGCTTATTGAACAATATCAGGTCCTTCCTTTACACATCCATAAAAATAGATAAGAAAACCAATCGAATACTATTATCAAGATATCAGGGTTTCCGACTGACAACAAAAAATTGAAATACGAAAATTATCGAGTATGTCAGTACAGGTAAGGAAAAGAAAGAAATGTTTTATTTAACGACGCACTCAACACATTTTATTTACGGTTATATGGCGTCAGATATATGGTTAAGAACCACACAGGTTTTAAGAGGAAATCCGCTGTCGCCACTACATGGGCTACTCTTTCCGATTAGCAGCAAGGGATCTTTTATTTGCGCTTCCCACAGGCAGGATAGCACAAACCATGGCCTTTGTTGAACCAGTTATGGATCACTGGTCGGTGCAAGTGGTTTACACCTACCCATTGAGTCTTGCGGAGCACTCACTCAGGGTTTGGAGTCGGTATCTGGATTCAAAATCCCATGCCTCGACTTGGATCCGAACCCAATACCTACCAGCTTGTTGACCGATGGCCTAACCACGACGCCACCGAGGCCGGTCATACAGGTAAGGTGTATCGTAAAACGTTTCATTCGCTATTTGTGGGGCGAGATATAGCCCAGTGGTAAAGCGTTCGCCTGATGCGCGGTTGGTCTAGGATCGATTCCCGCCAGTGGACCCATTTCGGTTATTTCTCGTTCCAGTCAGTGTGCCACGACTGGTATATCAAATACCGTGGTATGTGCTATCACGTCCGTGGGATGGTGCATATAAAAGATCCCTTGCAAATACTGGAAAATGTAGCGGGTTTCCTCTCTAAGACTATATGTCGAAATTATCAAATGTTTTGACGACATCCTACAGCCGATGATTAATAATATGCTCTAGTGGTATCGGTACACCCATATTCCAGAACATTCCTACTTAACTGGTCTTTTAATTCCGGTGTGACTATCATCAAAGGTCATTCACATCTTTTAAAGACACACGTTCGACTGAGATGCACTCTACATGTCAATGACTAATGCATGTCTTAGGGACAACAGGTGTGGTAGACAGGAGGATTCCTACTTCCATACATCTTAAATATAAAGAGTCGATCTGTCTTGACTGTGCGAGTCATTCTGACTCAAACTCGGTGTTCTGGACACTTTCAAAGAACTTTTACTTACTGAATCGTGTGCATTGCTTTTGATACTGTCAGTAAAGTTGAAATGCATCTTTTGAGTAATAAAAACGCCCTTAATACATTGTAAGAAAAAACGAGGAACACAAAGAGGTGAAAATGTTTTAATGTGACTTCAGGTTGTTTTACATTACTGCAATTTGTTCACAATTGCTTGATTATTATTTAATATTCGTGTTTGATTTAATTTAGTTTGATTTAATTTAGTTTGTAATAAAATTGTATACATGTAATCGAATCACATGTAAAATATTTCAGTTTTGTCGTTAATTTAAAACATAGACTTCTAAGAATGTTTTTGCTTTCTTCAAAAAAGTTAATAGCCTTGCGACAAATGTTTGATATTAAATAAACTGTAACAGTATTATGTTTTTAAAAAATCAGATTCTCTGGCTAATATTTCCTAAAAAAGGACATTCCTGAGTTTGCTGCAATGTTTAAGATGTACTAACAGAGACTTTTAACGATTGTAATTACATATCAAATATATGTTTCTGCATAAAATATTAGTGGCTGTTTTTGATCGTTCTAATATTTGTACTAGGTTAAATTTCATTTTATGTCCTAAAATAAACAAATTTCGTACGTGAAATTATTTGAAAAGAAAATCCAGTTTTGGCTTCTTACAAATATTAAGACGACCAGAAACACATTGAACATACAGACACTGATATTCTAAACAGGAAAATATATTTAATATGCAAGTTTAATAGTAGAAATATTTTATTAGTCGGAAACAGCTTACAATTTAGCAAACTCAGGAATGTCCCTTTAATGTGTTTATTCAATGAAAGTCCGTTAGAATGCAAGGTTTCAAATCATTCTATTACAAGCCCTTTATTGCAAGTATTTCATTTCAACTTATGTTCATGGTTATACCCAATTAAGGTTCAAGCACTCTATCCTGGGCACACACCTCAACTATCTGGATTGTCTGTTCAGAACAGTGGGTTAGTTGTTAGTTGTTAGTGAAAGAGAAGAGGTGTAGCGGTCTTACACCTACCCATCGAGTCGTTAAAACTCGCTCTGGGTGGGAGCCGGTACTGGGCTGCGAACCCTGTACTTGCCAGCCTTATATCCGATGGCTTAACCACGACGCCACCAAGGCCGGTCTTGCAATTAAACTGTGTGTCTTTAGCCTTTAGCCTTGATATAAAACTTTGGTCCAAATCAAAATGATATTTAGCAAGGGGGTGGCACTGTTACATATGTTGCAATCAGCCATGGATTATGTGTGTTATGCAGATTACCGTTTTAAGCGGCAATAAATGTTTGTTTGTTTTGGGGGGTTTTACTTTCTTTAATCTCACAAAAAGGCTATTTATTTTAACACTTACGAATTTGAGTAATAATGATGTTAAGCTTTATTACAAACACTTGGGAGGTTGAATGCACAACCTGTCTGCCAAATGAAGTGTTTATTTCTGCATGCATGAACTGTCTGCCAAATGAAGTGTTTATTTCTGCATGCACGAACTGTCTGCCAAATGAAGTGTTTATTTCTGCATGCACGAACTGTCTGTCAAATGAACTGTTTATTTCTGCATGCACGAACTGTCTGCCAAATGAACTGTTTATTTCTGCATGCACGAACTGTCTGCCAAATGTCCCATTTATCTACAAATACGACTTGTCTGCCAAATGACCCATGTATCTAAACATACGACTTGTCTTCTCAAAATTCCCATTTATCTATACAGACGACTTGTCTGTCTAATTATCCATTTATCTACACACACGACTTGTCTGTCCAATTATTCATGTATCTACACATACGACTTGTCTGTCCAATTATCCATGTATCTACACATACGACTTCTGTCCAATTATCGATGTATCTACACATACGACTTGTCTGTCCAATTATCCATGTATCTACACACACGACTTGTCTGTCCAATTATCCATGTATCTACACACACGACTTGTCTGTCCAATTATCCATGTATCTACACACACGACTTGTCTGTCCAATTATCCATGTATCTACACATACGACTTGTCTGTCCAATTACCCATTTAATCTACACATACGACTTGTCTGTCCAATTATCCATGTATCTACACATACGACTTGTCTGTCCAATTATCCATGTATCTATACATACGACTTGTCTGTCTAATTATTCATGTATCTACACATACGACTTGTCTGTCCAATTATCCATGTATCTATACATACGACTTGTCTGTCTAATTATCAATGTATCTACACATACGACTTGTCTTCTCAAAATGACCATTTATCTACACAGACGACTTGTCTGTCAAATGATCCATGTATCTAAACATACGACTTGTCTTCTCAAAATGCCCATTTATCTACACAGACGACTTGTCTGTCTAATTACCCATTTATCTACACACACGACTTGTCTGTCTAATTATCCATGTATCTACACATACGACTTGTCTGTCCAATTATCCATGTATCTATACATACGACTTGTCTGTCTAATTACCCATTTAATCTACCCATACGACTTGTCTGTCCAATTATCCATGTATCTACACATACGACTTGTCTGTCCAATTATCCATGTATCTACACATACGACTTGTCTGTCCAATTATCCATGTATCTACACATACGACTTGTCTGTCTAATTATCCATGTATCTACACATACGACTTGTCTGTCCAATTATCCATGTATCTACACATACGACTTGTCTGTCTAATTACCCATTTAATCTACCCACACGACTTGTCTGTCTAATTATCCATGTAATCTACCCACACGACTTGTCATGTCTGTCTAATTACCCATTTATCTGCACATGCGACACAATGCCCAAAATATCTACACACACGACAAACATTTCGAAGTATATTTTGTCCATATCTGTATTAGAAATAACCTTCAGGTCACATGAGCCATGTGTAAAACACTTTGTGGTCACACCACCTAATAAGAAGTAGATACAAATATCCAGACACCGGTACCCTTTTAGGCCACTTTTTTTATGAAAAGCAATTCAATCTTCTTCTTTTTTTCTTCTCTTTTTTTTAATAGCCGAAACACTATTTCGTGTTCGCTCGCACAAGTGAAGAGGCGACACTCCTGTGGTTTTTTTTATCTGGTTATCTGTCTCAAAAGGTGTTTTGATCTTCGTAAGATATCTTTTGAAGAGTCCCTCCAGAGATTGTGTCGGCTTTGATACCCCACGACAAGCGCATTTCTTGCTTTGTTGCTTTTTATCAATGAAGCTCGCAACCCGCCGAAGCTGGTTTGACTATCAACGAATCGCGGTGACCCGAAGACAACACGTTTAGTAACACCTGACCTTACTCTGCCTTGTGATGATAATCGGGGTCTGCCATCAAAGGGGGATCCATCTCGAGATGTATCTATCTTCTTTCTGTCTGTTTTGTGCCCTGGCGGTTCTCGTGGGAGGTTAATTGAAACATTAGTACGTCTTGCGTGACCCTGTTTTTGTTCGACAATATTTGCCTAACAAGACCGAGCACCAACGAGGATTAAATTCCACCGATCTACAGGTAGTCTCTTCGCTTCAGGGTAATGACCAAGTCGTCAGGGTTTGGCAGCACGCTGATTCGTTACGGGGCCCACTTGGATAATGACACTGTAGAGAACAACGGTCAATATAGAAATATGTATGTGTAAAATTGCTGGCACAAGCTACTGTATATTATGTAATCAGTTTTGTATGTGATGTTTAAATATTATGGTCTATGGATCACTGATCTGAAATTAAAAAAATATATATTATAATTATTATTATTATTATTATTATTATTATAATATATTTTTATTTTTATTTTTTTACGATTCCGTCCAAACCGCCCCCAAGTTCCATTGGCATTCCGCCTCATGTCATTGCCCCACCCCTAAAAGCATTTTCTGGATCCGCCACTGCTACCATTCGGCAAACTAAATCGAAATTAAGCAGCAGCTCCCCTTTATCTTTCGATGAACCGTTCCAAAATGCGCCAAAATTACTTCAAGAAATTAGTGTGCAAGTTTTTTGGGGTTTTTGTACTTTTTAACTTAATCCTACGGGATATTCAGAATTCAATAGCATCAACAATGTCCCCGCCTGCTACCGACCCCGGTTTAGCTGTTGGTACTCTCTTGCACTGGCCAGCACGGTCGGTCCCCAAAACCCACACATCCCTAAACCCTTTTCATGTCCTGGACGGAGGAGCTGGCCCAGACCGACACCTGCGCCCATGACAGGCGTGCGCTACAACAGCTTATTCTGAATGTGCACGTTAAACCCTATGACCTGACATGACCTAACCTGGTGGGGTGAATTGCCGGGGAAAAAGAGCATGGGGTATACCCCTTGCGAGAATCGTACCACGCAGGGGATTTTCGGGTCATCGTTTGTAGTGAACTAAAACATTTATAATGCAACACACCCCCCCCCCCCCCCCCCCCAAACCACAAATCAACATAGCTGAGTACATTTGGATTCACAGATAGTATTCAATTTGGCCTCACGATCATAATAAAAACGAGCCCAGTGGCTTTGGCTAGTTTTTCATTCCCTCTTTGTTGTTCATTATATTCATTTATACTTAGTTTTCGTGCTTACATCCAATCAAGGTTCAAGCACATTAGTCAGTAATTAGTTGTTAGGGCTTAGTTGGAGAGAAATCGGTGTAGTGAATAGCACACTGACGAGTGGGCAGTAGCATAGAGATGAAGACGGGACATAGCACAGTGGTAAAGAAGAAGGTTTTTTTTTTCAACGACACCACTAGAGCACATTGATTTATTAATCATCACTATTGGATGTCAAACATCTGGTAATTTTGACACATAGTCTTAGAGAGAAAACCGGCTACATTTTTCCATTAGTAGCAAGGGATCTTTTATATGCACCATCCCACAGACAGGATGGCACATACCACGGTATTTGATATACCAGTCGTGGTGCACTGGCTAGAACGAGAAATAGCCCAATGGGCCCACCCAGTGGAAAAGCATCCGCCCGATGCGTGGTCGGTCTAGGATCGATCCCGTTCTGTAGGTTCATCGGGCTACTTCTCGCTCTAGTCAGTGCACCACAACTGGTATAACAAAAACCGTGGTATGTGCTACTCTGTCTGTGGGATGCTACTAATGAAAAAACGTAGCGAGTTTCCTCTCAATGACTATAGCAAATGTTTGATATCCAGTAGCCGATGATTAATAAACCAATGTGCTCTAGTGGTGTCATTTAACAAAACAAACGTTAACCTTCCTTGCTGCTAATCGAATAAGTGTAGCCCATGAAGTGGCGATAGCGGGTTTCCTCTCTCAATATCTGTGTGGTCTTTAACCATACGTTTGACGCCATATAACCGTAAATAAAATGTGTTGAGTGTGTCGTTAAATAAAACATTTCCTTTCTTGATTGTTTGTTAATATACTATTATTACACACCAGTGTAAGATATTGCTCATGTCATAACAATAACTCAATATCTAACTAGTGTAATATTGGCGTGAAGTGATCGTAATGTAGATCACTTGTTGACCCAGTTCGTAGAAAAATAACGTGTAGTAGGTGTTGCGGCTTGTGTGCAGTAGGTTTATAATGAATAAAATACTAAATTAGCTTGCCTGTCATACCATTTTTTATGAAATTCGAAAACAGATTTGGTATCTGACGAGCGAAAGCCATTTAAGAGTTTTTAAAAATCCATTTGTAGACGGAAATGCTAGTAAATGCATATTTTACCCTGACTAATTACTGAGGTCAGTGTCTTTTTCGTGTTCAGAAAGAAGAGTAATGAGCTTGAAACGAGATATTAACCACAGTAGACACATACGATGAACCCAAACCAGAAATCTGATAGTGTATGTTTAATGGAGAAAATGGCTGAATTGCACCATTATAACCAGTAGCCTCTCAGGTGGACGGCGCCCCGGAAGAGATCAACACCCCCGCACCCGAGATTCTCATTAACGACTGTCACAGGACCAGGATTAAGGCTTAACGTGGGCGCGTGCTTCAGGTGTTTGACAATGGAATATTCGAGAGGACAGAACAGAACAGAACACATCTTTATTTCGTCCAAGGTCACCAACCGGTAGCGTCAGAGGTTTGTATGCTTGTAAAAAAAAACGTGTGTGTGTGTGTGTGTGTGTGTGTGTGTGTGTGTGTGTGTGTGTGTGTGTGTGTGTGTGTATATATATATATATATATACATATATATATATATATATATATATATATATATATATATAATTTGAAGATCAAGCAAACTAAGAAAGGTTTACAGGAGAAAAAGTTGCAAATATATACGGTAATTATTGATACATTTTTACACAGTTAAAGGGACATTCCTGAGTTTGCTGCATTGTAAGATGTTTCCGACTAATAAAATATTTCTACGATTAAACTTACATATTAAATATATTTTCTTGTTTAGAATATCAGTGTCTGTATATTCAATGTGTTTCTGGTCGTCTTAATATTAGTAAGAAGCCCAAACTGGATTCTGTCTTCAAATAATTTCGTATTTTTGGAAATAAAATGAAATTAACCAAGTACAAATATTAAAACGATCAGAAACATGCTTAATATACAGCCACTAATATTTACGCAGAAATATATTTGATATGTAATTACAATCGTTAAAAAGTCTTTGTTAGTGGATAACATCTTAAAACGTGCAGCAAACTCAGGAATGTCCCTTTAAAATGACATACCGTAGTATTTTAAACACTACAGCGTATTTTTAGAGCCATCTTTTATAATGAAAATTCAGTCATTATTTAAGTTTTATTGTTTATATTATCAATGTCGTAACAGGAAATTAATTTTGCTTATTTTTTAAAAGTGCACGTATGTGTTAAAGGTAACGGATAGACGAGGTCTAGTCTATTTTTTAAAAGTGCACGTATGTGTTAAAGGTAACGGTTAGACGAGGTCTAGTCTATTTTTTAAAAGCGCACGTATGTGTTAAAGGTAACGGTTAGACGAGGTCTAGTCTATTTTTTTAAAGTGCACGTATGTGTTAAAGGTAACGGTTAGACGAGGTCTAGTCTATTTTTTAAGGATATTTCTCATTTTCAACTTCACACTCTTGTTCCACACTCTATTGTAACTATGTCCAAATGTGTTACAAGCTTGTAGATTAAAGCAAACTTGGTGTCCATTTTCACATGTTAAAACTAGGGTCTGTGACTTCAATAACATTTGCACGTTTCAGTTTAATGACATCAGGTCTGGTAAAATAAATGATGTGTTTTAATCAGGTGCAATTCCCGCCAGAATTAAATATTAAAATGTAATACAGTTATGCATTACACTTTCAACTATACACCCACACAAAAATACAGCCATATAATTTAATATGCTAATAGAAGAAAAATGTATTTAAAAATATAAACTGTGTATAACCGATGAAATTGAGCACGTTAATTTAGTGTTGTATGCTGTGAATTATGATTTTTTAAAAGTCAGTAAAAGAACACTTCCAACTGACGAGGGGGCGGGGGCGGTATGTGACCCCCACCCCTTTGGATCCGCCAATGAATACCTGTCACTGGCGTAGGAAACCGGGTGGGGGGAGCAAGGGGGGCATGTGCCCCCACTTTTCAGATATTTTGCTTTATATTTGCTTTATAATAGTGTAAAAGTGTGTAAATATGAAAGTGTGCACCCCCCCCCCCCCACACTTTTTGGCACCTTCCTACGCCACTGCCTGTCTTAAAACAGGTGACTGCTATATGGAGGTGACCATAAATGCATGATCGGGGTTGACTGTACTATTATATTCCCGCCTTTTTTTTCTTGCGTCGAGAATCGACGAAATTGTTGGTGTGTTTACAATAAGGAGGTGTTCTGCATCGGAAAAGCGAATTGTCGCACGTTTTCAGACATGGCGGTCAACTATGTCCAGACGGACCGCGGGTTCGTGTGAGGCTGGTCCTCTGTTTACAGTTGTGACCCAGTTTCCAGTTGTTTGAACGACGCATACTTCTACTGGATCACATTGTACCTTCCTGGTACAGACTTAAGTGTTCTTAGAGAAGGACGATTTCCAGTAGGGGTAACTATTTACAAAGTGCGTGCGGTTACAAAGATGTCAGGAAAATGGTGTTATTAAGAGCGTGAGAGGGGAAACGTGTAGTGACTTGAATGTAATAATGATAACAGTCGTAAATGAATGAATGAATGAATGAATGAATCAATCAATCAATCAATCAAACAAAATGACATATATAATAAAATAACATGTTACAATACCGATGTCGTATCTTTGTGAAAGACAGAATCCACGAGATATTTGGAAAAAAGCAAATAATTGACTTGATGTGCTGTCAAAATAGTGCTTAAGTCATTACAGTGTTTTTACCAAAATAACTAGTATTTAGATTTGAAATTAAAATAGTTTATTATCGGGATGAGAATTTTGCAAAACATTTTTACCCCCCCCCCCCCCCCCCCCCACACACACACACTTCTATACATCCCCCAGAATCAGTGGCAAATGTTCGTCTCAAAGGTTAGTGAAAGGAGGGTACAAAACTGAAATCTTATTTCATGTAATTCCTGTACATTTTTCTGAGACTAAAGATTTTTATGTCTGATATTTTTTATTATATGAAACATAGGTGTGCTTTTGTATATACATAGGCTTTAAATGTTTGACATCCAATAGCCGATGATTAAATTAATAATAAATGTGCTCTAGCGGTGTCGTTAAAAAAGGACATTTTTAATATACTGTATGGCATTGCGAGCCATCTAGATTGTCACTTAGAGTCATAATTATGTTGGATACTAAACGAGCTTCCATTTCGTAACAAGTATATGTTTCGATTGAAATAAATTTCCTTTATTTAGGATTCCAGAACTTGGGGAAAGTATTTGACTCTTGATTTATTCTCTAGAAAAAAAGCCCTGGAATTCCAAAATTAGGCCATGAATCGTGAAATGATTTTTAGGATGTCTTGAACAGGCCCGTAGGAATTTTGCTCCACCGTCAAGGAGCAAAATGTATGTTTTTGTCCTACTGTATAAAAATAACGATAAAAATCTGGCCTGTGTGCTCCCCACAAGAGACTGTTTCCCCTCCACTAGAGATTGCTCCCCCTCTAGATATCGTTCCTACGGGCCTGTTTAGTCTGAAATCACAGCTCGAATTGTGTGGACCCGTCCCTGGGATTCCAGAACTTGGTCATGAATCTCGGATTGATCTCGAGGGACGGAATGTCTCAGCACGAAGTATGTCACCTATGTTCTAATCCCCCTCCAGCAGCACCAAACAGGCGGCAGACCGACCTGCATTGACACTCGACCGAGAGACAGTCGAACGGCGCAATGTCTTGCAGGACACCGGTGCATGCACCGCGGAGTGTTTGCGCCTGTCCCAGTTCATAAGTTATTTGTTTACACGGTCGATTCCACCAGCGAATTCCTGGTACACCGCTGTTTATTGTTTGGTTTGTTTTACCCTTTTGAGTATTCTGGTATTACTACCTTCTCAAGAATGCCACAACTTGAAAGAATGGTGACGCTAAAGTAACGTGGTTGTGTTTATTAAAATTGATTATTAGTTTTGTTAAACACTAGTACACAGCGAAGAAGAGAAAGCGATATACATTATATGTACATAGAGAGAGAGAGAGAGAGAGAGAGAGAGAGAGAGAGAGAGAGAGAGAGAGAGAGAGAGAGAGAGAGAGAGAGAGAGAGACAGACAGAGAGAGAGAGGGAGGGAGAGAAAGAGACGGACAGATCAAGACAGAGACAGACAAACAGATAGAGACAAAAACAGAGAGACAGAGATAGAGACAGTGTCAGAGAGACGAAGATAGAAACAAAAAAATAACACTCAGGCACACATTGAACATTCCAAACTTATTGATTTAATTTGGGGAAAAACACAAAAGTGAAGACAAAAAACAACAACAAAGTGTACCAATAACTGGCGAGGACAAGTAAAAAGATGTTTTCATATTATTTTTTGTTTGTCGCTTGTAAATTCTGTGGTCGCATTTCTTGGGTCAAGATGTACTGATGATGATGATGATAACTAGTTTAACGTGCCCATATACCACTAGGGTTTCAAACACGCCCATCCCGAGTCCGACCTCCGATAAGATCGGTGGCCTGACTCGGGATGGAGGGGGGGCGGGGGGAGGGGGGGGGGTTAAGTTGAAAATGGGTAGAATTTCGAAAATAGCAATTAGTAAAAAAGTTAACAAAATAAATTTAAAAAAAAAGAAAAGTTACAAGCCAAAAAAAAAAAGAATTGACTGCTCGGCCGAATATTTGGAGCATTTTAAGACAGTCCAAAATTAAATGAGAGAAAGAAGAGAGGATCGGACTATTTAATAATTTGTTTTTTAAAAAGAAGTAATTTCGACATATTATTTTGAACGCAGATCTAAAAGTTTAAAGTCCGATCGATATGTCCACGTGAGTGGCCTCGTTAAGGCCGTTTGGGTGCAAAACTTATAGGGACGAGATGGGTTGCATCCTGTCAAGAAAACCCTAGATTGACAGCCATTACAGGTTGAAGGTGTAGTGCTGTGCTGAAATACAGATCTTGAGAAGCCGGATCCGTCTGAACAAGAGAGAGTATCAGACTAGGGTATAGTCCAGTCGTCATGGGTTGGCATTGTGGTGCGGATGGGCCCGACTCCGGAAGATACGAGATGGTATCACTATAAAGCAAAATAAAGTCTAGAAAAGAGTAGTAGGGTCCGACCCCGCTTCCTATTTCTTCTTAGAGTGGGGCGGTCAATCTTCCAGTGCTGCTAGGACAGGCTCGGACATGTAGAGACTAAACGCGAACAACCGTGGCGTTCTGCAGAATGGCCGTCATACGAGTCACGAAAAAACAAGTCAAGATACTCAGCCGGAGAATGACGTGGAGGCAAGGAA